>NC_057810.1:429937250-429977829 GCF_018294505.1 Triticum aestivum
TAAAGAGACGAGGCTCTGATACCAATTGAAAGGATCGATATGGTTTACTAGAGGGGGGGGGGTGAATTGGCAACTACCAATTTTTATCCTATCTTAACAAATTATGGTTTGCAACAAGTAGGTTGTCTAGATATGCGACTAGGTGAGCAACCTATATGATGCAAACAATACAAGCAACACAAGTAAGCCAAAGATAATACACAAGTAAAGCTTGCACGAAGTAAAGGTAAGAAATAACCACAAGTGGAGCCGGTGGAGATGAGGATGTGTTACCAAAGTTCCTTCCCTTTGAGAGGAAGTACGTCTCTGTTGGAACGGTGTGGAGGCACAATGCTCCCCAAGAAGCCACTAGGGCCACCGTATTCTCCTCACACCTTCACACAATGCGAGATGTCGTGAATCCACTAGTGGTGCCCTTGAAGGTGGTGACCGGACCTTTAAAACAAGGTTGGGGCAATCTCCACAACTTAATTGGAGGCTCCAAACAACACCATGAAGCTTCACCACAATGGAATATGGATCCGAGGTGACCTCAACCATCTAGGGTGCTGAAACACCCAATGGTAACAAGATCCGCAAGGGATTAGTGGGGGGAATCAAATTTCTCTTGGTGGAAGTGTAGATCGGGGCCTTTGAGGGAGTCTTGGATTAGGGGGTATCTGGACAGCCGGACTGTGTACAACGTCCGGACTATTGAAGCGTGAAGATACAAGACTCAAGACTTTGGCCCGTGTCCGGATGGGACTCTCCTTTGCATGGAAGGCAAAGCTTGGCAATCCGGATATTGTATTTCCTTCCTTGTAACCGACTCCATGTAAACCCTTTCCCTCTCCGGTGTCTATATAAACCGGAGAGGTTGGTCCTTAGAAGGCCGATCACAATTACAATCATACCATCATAGGCTAGCTCTTAGGGTTTAGCCTCTACGATCTCGTAGTAGATCTACTCTTGTACTACCCATATCATCAATATTAATAAAGTAGGAAGTAGGGTTTTACCTCCATCGAGAGCGCCCGAACCTAGGTAAACATCTG
Organism: Triticum aestivum; assembly: GCF_018294505.1. Lineage (NCBI taxonomy): Eukaryota > Viridiplantae > Streptophyta > Magnoliopsida > Poales > Poaceae > Triticum > Triticum aestivum. The sequence continues at coordinate 429,938,285 of NC_057810.1, forward strand.
TGTCCCTTGCTTCCTGTTACCATCAGCCTTGACGCACAGATCAGGACCCCCTACCCGAGATCCGCCGGTTTTGACATCGACATTGGTGCTTTCATTGAGAGTTCCTCTGTGTCGTTGCTGCAAGGCTTGATGGCTCGTCTCGTCTTCAAGGACGACATTACCTCGGAGGGAGCTCTAGCTATAGGCCAGATGCTCCGGCTCGGCGGCTTTATCATGGCCGCCCCGTCGGCGGCAGCGCCGACGATGACCTCTCGGGTCATCAATCATGACCTTCACGTCAGTTCGGAACTTGCCAAACAGATGGATCCAATGGAGCTCTCCTCCCTTAATGAGCTCTTGGATCGCATCGCCGCTCTGGGAGTCGCTACGAACTATGACCGGATTGGGCTTAAACCCGACCGAAAGGACATCAGATCCCCACCGGCCACCCATGAGATAGCGATAGTGGAGGAACCACACGCGGATTCTCCCTCAACTTTGAGGAAAAATTATGTTCGGATCAACGAACTCCTTGAGCCGAAAATCTGCTCAGAGGACAACCTGACCCAGGTCCCGGACTTAGAATCGGGCTTGGGCCAAAGAAATTGGGTAGCACTCCGGATTCCGAGTTGTTAAGCTCGGAACCGCCCGCGCCCTTGGGCGTTAGATCAGATCGTAATCCGGATTCTGCTAACAACACCTATCTGGACTTAAACTATCTCTCCCGCATCAGGCAAGAGCCCCAGGAAATGGTACATCATTACTGGGCTAGATTTCTCCTTGCGCTTAACAAGGTCAAGGACTGCCGCGAGGAGAACATGGTCTCACTCTTCTGCAAAAACTGCACGGACGAAGGGCTCCTCAATGCTATAAGCCGCCGCGAAATAGTACGCTTCGTGGACTTGGCAATCATAGTACGAAAGTACTGTGCAATGGAGAGTGCTTGGAAGACCCGAACGGAATTTTGGGATAGTACTGTTCTCACCAAGACCTTTGTCCGAACTAAGCGGACGAACTCTCGTAAGTCGTCCAATCCAATCCCCAAGAAACCAAAGCCCACCCCAGGGCGGGGATCCGTATTGGAGGAATGGCTCGACAGGCCATGTAAGCTCCACAGTTCTCCGGATACAATACCAACTCATAGCCTTAGGGCATGTTGGATACTCCGGCAGGTGGCAAAAAGTGGTGAGGATCTTCTTGTGAGCCATAAAGCGGAACAACATCCTGCCAGCGGACATAGTATGGTACTAACAGTCTTCGAGACTTTTGCCTCGAACAACAGGTGCAAGCGGGCTCATCGAAGCTCCGCGGAAATTTGCCATGTGGCAAAGATAAACGCCTGGAACGACACTGCTATAACTTTCAATGCCAGTGATGAACCTCGATTCCAGACTGTCCGGGCACCGGCCGCTCTGGTCCTCAGCCCAATCGTGGACGGCTTTAGGCTCACCAAAGTACTCATGGACGGCGGAAGCGGGTTAAACTTGATCTATAAAGAAACGCTCAACAAAATGGAAATTGATAAAAGCCGCATTGAGCAAAGCGGCACCACCTTCAGGGGAATCATCCCTACTCAGGAAGCGTGATGCGTGGGAAAAATCACACTCGATGTGGTATTCGGCACCCTGGAGAATTATAGGTCCGAAGAAATCACATTCCAAGTGGCTCCCTTTAGCAGTGGATACCACGCCCTTCTAGGGCGGGATGCGTTTGCAAGCTTTCAAGCTATACCCCATTATGGGTACATGAAGCTTAAAATGCCCGGACCCAATGGAATCATCACTCTAGCCAGTGATCCGGACGTCGCACTTCGCGTCGAAAACAAGACCGCAGCACTAGCCCTGGAAGCATTGTCTAAAGCCCTAGCAGCCGATAACAACGCTGCGGGCCACCATGGACAGGGACGACGTGATACTCGACAAGCGACCCAAGTCCACCTCATTTAAACCTGCAGAAGCGATAGTCAAATTCCAAGTCCACCCAACGGACCCCATGAAGACAGCATCCATTGGGACACAGTTGAGCCCCGCGATGGACGCCGCACTACGAGACTTCTTACGCGAGAATTGGGACATTTTCGCCTGGCACCCTTCGGACATGCTAGGCATCCCACACCGCCTGGCCGAACACAACCTCAATATATTAAAGGGATAAAAACCGGTCAAACAGACCCTAAGGCGGTTTTCAGAACCCAAACGGCAGGCTGCTTGAGGCCAGATTCATCGGAGATATTAAACATCTGGACTGGCTGGCAAATTTGGTAATGGTACCAAAAAAGGACAAGTCCTGGTGCTTATGCGTCGACTTCAAAGACCTCAACAAGGCTTGCCCCAAGGATCCCTTTCCCCTCCCTCGCATCGATCAAATCATCGATGCCACAGCTGGACACGACTTGCTGTGTTTTCTCGACGCATACTCCGAATACCATCAAATAAAGATGACAGAGTCTGACCAAGCTGCAACAGCTTTTATAACGCCATATGGCCCTTTTTGCTTCAACACTATGCCCTTCGGGCTCAAGAATGCCGGCGCAACCTATCAACGCATGATTCAAACATGCCTGGAAAAACAAATTGGCAAAACAGAGGAAGCATATGTGGACGACGTGGTCATAAAAACTAGACACGTCGAAACCGTAATAGATGACTCGAGGCTCACATTCGATAATCTCCGGACATACGACATCAAGTTGAATCCGAAAAAATGCGTTTTCGGTGTCCCCTCGGGGAAGCTGCTAGGCTACATTGTTTCCAATAGAGGAATCGAAGCAAATCCAGCAAAAATCCGAGCTCTGTCGTAGTTGGCTATACCAACAAACCTCAAGCACATCCAGAAGCTAGCTAGATGTGTGGCCACTTTGAGCCGCTTTATATCCAGGCTAGGAGAAAAGGCATTTCCTCTTTACCGCCTCCTTCGGAGCACCGAACACTTTGTATGGACGGATGCAGCCGCGGCCGAACTTGATGAGATAAAGACCTTATTGGCCAGTAATCCGGTCCTAACAGCGCCAAACATCGGCGAACCTATGCTACTATACATAGCTGCAACACATCAAGTGGTAAGTGCAGTGCTCGTCGTCGAACGAGAGGTGGAAGGATACAAATTCCCACTTCAAAAGCCGGCTTACTACGTATCCACGGTCCTCACCGCATGCAAATCCCGATACCCACACTATCAAAAAATAGCATACGCGATCTTCATGGCATCCCGGAAGCTAAGACACTACTTTCAAGAGTGTTCAATTACCGTCGCCTCCGAAGTACCACTCAACGACATAATTAATAACCGCGATGCTACAGGACAGATTGCTAAATGGTCTATCGAGCTCCTGCCGTTCGACATAATATACAAACCACGGCGAGCCATTAAGTCGCAAGTATTGGCTGACTTTGTCGCCGAATGGACAGAAGCCGAACCCCCTAAAGAGTATGGCGCGTACTCCAACTGGATCATGCACTTTGACGGCTCCAAAATGCTAGACGGACTGGGAGCAGGGGTAGTCCTGACGTCTCCCACCGGGGACACGGTCCATTATGTCCTACAAATATTATACACAGACTCCAACAATGCGGCCGAATATGAGGCCCTTTTGCATGGTCTTCGGATGGCAGTCTCTATGGGCATCCAACGCCTGGAAGTTTGCAGGGATTCGAACCTCGCAATATCACAAATAAACGGAGACTTCGATGCCAAGGATCCGAAAATGGCGGCCTGTCGTAATGGTGTCCTCAAAATGTCAGCTCGGTTCGAGGGGCTCGAATTCCACCATGTGGCTCGAGAAGACAATCAAGCGGCGGACGTCCTCGCCCGCATCAGCGCCAAACGCGACCCTGTCCCACCTAATATATTCCTGGAAAGGCTGTTCAAGCTATCCGTAGTATGGGAAGGGGTGTCCGGCAATACCAGCACGGATATGAATACACCCCCAGACTCCGAACCATCCGACACAATCGGAGGCTCTGCCACTTAAATAACACCTTCGGCCCACGAAATCATGGTCGTAATCGCCCCGTGGACCGAGCCTTTCTTGGCCTACCTAAATAGGCAGGAGCTCCCCGAAGACCAAAATGAAGCACGCTACATAGTCCGGCGTTCTAAAGATTACAAGGTCCATGAAGGGGAACTCTACAAGAAAAGCGCGACCAGAGTGCTCCAAAGGTGCATCTCCGAAGAAGAAGGGCGGCAACTCCTGGCTGAAATCCATGCCGGACTGGGCGGACACCACACGCAGCTCGAGCACTAGTCAGCAAAGCCTTCCATACAGGCATCTATTGGCCGACGGCCCGAGCAGACGCACAGGACCTTGTCCAACATTGCGTCAGCTGCCAGCTCTTCGCCAATCAGAGTCATATGCCCCCACCGCTCTCCAAACAATCCCCATAACTTGGCCCTTCGCGGTCTGGCGGCTGGATATGGTCAGACCCTTAAAGGGGGTAGCCTTAAGAAAAAATACTTATTGGTCATGGTGGACAAATTCACCAAACGGATCGAAGCCAAACCAGTTAAAACGGCCGAATCCGGACCAGTAATAGACTTCATATCTGGGGTCATACACCGGTACGGTGTCCCCCATAGTATCATCACTGATAATGGCTCAAATTTCACAGCCGATGAAGTGAAAACATGGTGCGGCAAAATGGGCATTAAGCTCGACTACGCTTCCGTCTACCACCCCCAAACAAACGGCCAGGTCGATCGGGCAAATGGTATCATCATGAGCGGCATAAAACCCAGATTAGTGCGATCTTTAACAGAATCGGATACACACTGGGTAGAGGAGCTCGACTCCGTACTCTGGGGGTTGTGGACCACACCGAATCAAACCACCGGATACACACCATTTTTTATGGTGTACGGTGCGGAAGCAGTACTACCCTGCAACATACTACATGATTCACCACACGTACGCATGTACGAAGAGAAGGAAGCCGAGCTAGATCGGCAGGATAACTTGGATGCCCTGGAGGAGGAGCGCGATGTCGCAAAAGCCCGTTCCGCATGCTATCAGCAGCATGCTCAATGATATCAAAGCAGAGAAGTGCGGGCCAAAACTTACAATATTGGCAAGCTCGTTCTACGCCTACCGGAGAAGAAGAAGGACAAACTCAAACCTAAATGGGAAGGTCCCTTCATCATTGTCAAAGCTCTTACCAGAGGAGCGTACCATCTACGTAATGCATCCGATAACAGACTCGAGCCGAACCCATGGAACGCGGCCAGACTCCGGAGATTCTACGCCTAACGCCGAACTCAGTGTTCGTCTCCTTACCCCTCCTTTTTAATTATGCTCCACCCCTTTTTCCTCCTTTCTCGACCATTTTTCTCTTCACACAAAGTATTTAATACAGTGCAGATTCTCGGACTATTTCGGCCGCACTATCTGTGTAAGCTATACCTGGGGGCTTCCTATTCGGAAGCTAGACATAATTACTCTACACGGCTTTTTTCCCATCGCATATGCGTTTCTTATTCCATATGTGCCTTTTCTTCACCATTATATGCATCAATATGACTTAAGATGTGGCCAAGCTGGGTTGCCTGGCTCTTGTGTTTATGCCCTACGTTCCTTTTAATTCGGCTAGGGCATAAGGGGAGCACCTCTGCGATTGTTACTGCCGGTTAAGCCGGATGTGTACCTCAGACTGGGTGAAGCCGAAAGCTAGTTTCCTTAAGAGAATATTCGATCGGTGAACAAAGGATGTATTCGTTGGTTACCACAAAAAACCTCAGAAGCTTTGTATCCTACACCATCGCTCGCAGTCCGGACATGTGCATTGACACATGCATACCTAGGGAAAGGAACCCCTAACGGAACTATTCTCCCTGGAAGATGTTTCTTGCTATTCATGCAATATAACATAACTAGTTGGGTACTTGTCTGTTCAAGCACTTATGACCCCCGAGCGGGTATTCGGACACACCCCGGACTATAGGATCCGGGGGCTGAAGCGAAAAGGTCTGCCATGACAAATGATTTCAATCCGGCTAGGGGCTACTTATGCCAATTCAATTACACAGTCACTGAGACTGACTATATTCCTCCTCTATACCATCTAACAGGCTATCTAGCCTACAATCCTGCTGAGAATACTTGGCAGCTAACGCTACCTGGTCATATACCAGGCTCACGGGAATTTCTTGCCCATTAGGCCCCGCCGGTCCTACTTCGGCCATATGGTTCGGGTCCAGCTTGGTGTAGCGCGTCTTCACCATTGCCCAGGCTTCTCTTGCTCCTTGCCGGCATGATGATATCTTCCATAGATGGAAGCGCCGCCAGGCTCCTTCAAGCAGGTCCGCAAGCTCCCCCATGCCATTCGGCAGGAGGCTTGATGGCCACAAGGTCTGGGCAACACCGCACATCACCTGCCGAGTACGCTCGTGCAACTGTGAAAGTTCTTGCAGCAAATCACCTGCAGATGAGGGCATCTCCTCTTCAGGGCGACCCGTTAACATTCCTGCAGGCAAAAAAATTTCAAAAAAAACTTCCTCGCCGAACTATCAAATAGTTCGCTTGAGCTCTTACCATAGATGTTGCGTCGAAGCTTTTTGTTCTCCTTCATGGAGTCCGCCAGTTGAGCGCGGACGTCCTTTAATTCCACGTCCTGACGAATATTGGCATCTTGTAGCTTGTTCTTCTCTTGCGTCACCTGTGTAAGGATGCGCTCGCCAGCCTTTAGCTGCCGTTGGAGATTAGAGTCGTCACCCGTTACACCCTCCGGATTCACCCCGGGATTGTCTGCAGAATTTTCTGTTAGACTAATTGCACTAGCCATTTACTAACTGGTACATCTGTGTATAATGGAGAGAATTATTACCAGAGGGGGCCTTTCGGGATCCTTCTAACTTGGCTACCGCATCATTCAGTTAGGCCTTGCATGCCTCCAGCTCCCGCGCCAATTGTTCATTCTTGTCCACAAGGACCTATGCATATATTGATCCTTTAAACAGTTGTCCCAACTATTCCAAGTCTCAGGGGCTACTGCTATGCATACTCATCAAAATTTCTTACCCTTATGTCTTTGGTATACTGGTTTGTCTCTTGGGAAAGTCCGCCTCGAGCAGCTCGGACATATGCGTCCATCGAATTGAAGGCATTAAAAGCCTCTTCAGAAAAAATGTTGTTCCGGAGCACGGCCCTACGGCGCCGGTGATTCATGGCGCTCTCCACTTCGGAGTTCGTGGCTGAACACATATCCGCATCCTCCGTTAGGGAGCTACGCAGTGCTGGCCCCATGTCCGCCTCCGCCCCCAAAGCCGGTTTTGGAACCCAGCTGGTGGACGCGTGATTGGTAGGGTCTCCGGATATAGTACGGTTATTCCTCTTCCTGCCAGACACAAAGGGCGCTGTCATATTTGAAATTCTATAGTCGCAGGACAGGTTATCACTTTACCTCTGCAGCGGTGTGTCAGCCCTCGCCGCCTTCCTCTTGAGCCTGCCTGATCCGGACACCCATGGTTGAAGAGTCCCGAGGGGCTTGGCCCCTCGCTCGGGCCATAGTTTCTGTAAATAGAATGACGCCTGAAGGATAAATTATATTACCTGGGGGAGTCCTGTTTGGAGGATAGGGTCTTTAGTTCGGCTTACCCGCGACGCGGGGAGCAGTCTAGGGTAGTCGGCCGTAATGGCCACTAGGGCGCCATCCCAGCTCGCCTGATAGAATACCCCGTTGACAAGCTCCATAGTGATATCCGGATCAACTTTGAGTCCCGAATCTAGGGCCCTTCCAGGGTCCTTTGGTTGCGGGGAGGGGCTGAAGATTCCTTCTACGGCCCACCTCAGTTCCTGCTCAGAAGCACTGATGCAAGTAATCTTAGCAGAAGAACACTAGAGTAAGTGAAGTAGGGAAAAGAACGGCAACTTACCCACGCTGGGGGGTTGTTCATGGCGAATTCGTCCCGCGTTTTTATGCGAAGGAATTCCTCCTCTTCCCCTTTGTACAAATCGAACAATATCCTTGCCAAAGTGGCAGCGGAGTCCGGACCCTTATGGCCGCAGCAGGTGGCGTCATCTTCCCCTTTGAAATGCCACATGGGCTTCCCCCGATATTGGAGTGGTTGCACTCCCCGCTTTGTGCATATCGCCATGACCTCGACTATCATCAGTCCGGACTTGGCCAGCAACTTTATCCTGTTCATCAGGAGGTATATTTCCCTCGTGTCCTCTTCTTGAGGGCCCCGGGGATGCCAGCTTAAGTGTGCCTTCGGCGGGGCGTTGCTGAACTTAGGGAGACCTATCCGGACTGGATCCGGAAGGGGAACATCGTTTATATAGAACTACTCTGAAGGCCAATTTTTTGGTGACTTCTCAGGAGTGCCAGACAGGTATCCGGTCTCGTCAATGCGCCATACTTTGGCCCCGCCCACTTGACATATGGACTCTCCCTGGGTGCGGGGGAAAAGGTAGAACAGCTTCCTCCATAATCCGAAGTGTGGTTCGTAGCCTAAAAACAGCTCACAAAGGGCGACATACCCCGCTATGTGCAGAATAGAGGCGGGGGTAAGGTTGTCTAACTGGAGGCCGTAGAACTCCAGGAGCCCGCGAAGAAACGAGTGGATAGGAAACCTGATGCCCCTCAACAGATGTGGGATGAGGCATATCCGCTCCTCTGGAGATGGGTTAGGAGATCCCTCAGCTTGTTCCCCTCCGTCTTAAGTGGCTGTTCCAGCCCGAACGGGGACCATGAACGCCGGTGGGAGAAGCCCTTGGGATTTTAACTTTACCAAACAGCTGTGAGGAACTGAGCACTCTCCCCAATCCCCCGACTTAGAGCGAGGAGGGCAAGCAGAAGAGCTGCGATGGCCGGCCATGTTGGAATGGTTTTTCGCGGAGCGCTCTAGGATGCTAGCTCAAGGGAGGAGAATGGGGTTTGGATATGAGAACCCTGTCCCTTCAAATAGACGGTTGGGCCGGAGGATCAAGGGTGGCAAATGCAAAAATGCCTCGACTCCTCGCATTTGCTCGACACGTGGAGATGGTCATTACTGAGGCGCTGAAGCCGAGGAGCACAACATTGATTGGAGGTCGGACACTATTTGACGTAACAGGTACTTTGGAGTATTCGGAGAAGGAACCCACCTTGCAATGCCGAAGACAATACTGCGCGCCGGACTCATCGTCATTGAAGCCTGGTTCAGGGGCTACTGAGGGAGTCTTGGATTAGGGGGTATCCGGACAGCCGGACTGTGTACAACGTCCAGACTATTGAAGCGTGAAGATACAAGAATCAAGACTTCGTCCCGTGTCCGGATGGGACTCTCCTTTGCGTGGAAGGCAAGCTTGGTGATCCGGATATTGTATTTCCTTCCTTGTAGCCGACTCCATGTAAACCCTAGCCCTCTCCGGTGTCTATATAAACCGGAGAGGTTGGTCCTTAGAAGGCCGATCACAATTACAATCATACCATCATAGGCTAGCTCTTATGGTTTAGCCTCTACGATCTCGTGGTAGATCTACTCTTGTACTACCCATATCATCAATATTAATCAAGTAGGAAGTAGGGTTTTACCTCCATTGAGAGGGCCCGAAACTGGGTAAACATCTGTGTCCCTTGCTTCCTGTTACCATCAGCCTTGATGCACAGATCGGGACCCCCTACCCGAGATCCGCCGGTTTTGACACCGACAGCCTTCTCAACTAATCCCTCGAAAATTAACAAGTTTGATTCGCTAGGGAGAGGGATCGGGTGAAAATGAGCTTTGGAGCAACAATGGAGTTTGGGGAGGAAGAGGTGAGTCTTCTTGGGGAAGAAGACCCCCTTTTATAGTGGGGGACAAATCCAACCATTATGCACTACTCAGCCCACAACCAAGCGGTACTACTGCTCCCTATAGGATGCACAGGAGAGAGTGGAGGAACAGGGGAGAACAAAGGAACAGATGGTGGTAGCCGTTGTGGTAGGGGCGGTACTCGCCTCTACTACCGCTCCTACTTCCGCCTGTTCTCTAGGGGAAAACAGGTAGCACGATAGAGACCCGGAGGTACTACTGTAAAACCCAACACGAAAAATCGAGGCCCCAACCACGAGCGGTAGTACGAGTGGGACTAGCCGCGGTACTACTGCCGCTGGCCATGGTACTATCGCTTGCACCACACCACCACTCCTACAACACACAAGATGGACAACTCCAAAGAGGCGGAAAGTGGAGATGGGTGCAAGATGAGAGTGTACATGTTGATTCCACCCTCTTGATAGTACGGTTTTCCCTACGACTCAAGTCCACCAAAAAGAAACGCAGGAAAGAAAATCATCTTCACTTGAGACTCTGTGGGGCACAAATTGTCTTGTGCCATATGCTTGAAAGTCTGAAATGCTCAATGCACACGTGTAGTCCGCAAACACATTGTCATCAATCACCAAAACCACTTAGGGAGAAATATGCCCTAACAATCTCCCCCTTTTTGGTCGATTGATGACAACGCGGGATTTGCACAAAGGATATAGCAAAGTGGTGTGCAAACCCACAATCTACAAAATATAGACGGGCTCCCCCTAGATGTGTGCACTACTTTAGATATGCTTTGGAATGCAAAGTACACACATATAGGATCCACCCCCCATATATTTTATAGATCGAGCAATACTTGCACAAATATAATAAGAAGATAGCAGGCAAGTAATATCATCTGATCATATGGATAAGAGCATAATCATAGGATACATCTCATATGCAATTAATAACATAAAGTACTTGACATAAATTGGTAGAGATAGGATAGCTTATATTTCTCACACCATATGGTCTCGGACACAAAGGACAACTACAAACCAGAGCAAAGGAAAGGAAAGAGTTTGAGCAAGGAAAGCAATGGCAAGTAAGAGAAATGCACACTCGACACACGACACACTGCAAATCCCTAAACTCTCTCCCCCTTTGGCATCAAGACACCAAAAGGGTAGAGAGTACACCTAAGAATGATGGTGGTAGCAACACCCGACATCACCACTCGTGCTCCTCCTCCTTAGACTCCTCTATAGCAGGTGTAGGGCCCCTAGTGCCCTCATCAGAATCGGTCCACGGGTAGTGCACTCTGACCCAAGAATCCTTATCAATGATCTTGTCCTCGGAGCCATCAAAAACGGTGATGCCAACTTTCCTCATAATGGCCTTGTCACGACACCGGGCCTTCTTCGCATCAACATGAGCCTTGGCCTGGACGCAGAACAGCTTCTTCATCTAGTCCAAGAGGGCTCCTCAGACGGCTCATAGTCTAGCTCATCATCATCATCATTAGACCTAACTGTGTCATGCTCTGGTGGAGCAGGAGCAGTCATCCCCCACTTCTCCTTCTGGCTCAGCTGAACAACATCATGAGACACTAGATCTGCAGTGAGAAGCTCCTCATCAGGAAAAGAAGACACCCATGTCTCCTCAATGAGTTGCATCAAGTAGGGGGTGAGGGAGTCCTGGACTAGGGGGTGTCCGGATAGCCAAACTATCATCATTGGCCGGACTCCAAGACTATGAAGATACAAGATTGAAGACTTCGTCCTGTGTCCGGATGGGACTTTCCTTGGCGTGGAAGGCAAGCTTGGCAATACGGATATGTAGATCTCCTACCATTGTAACCGACTCTGTGTAACCCTAGCCCTCTCCGGTGTCTATATAAACCGGAGGGTTTTAGTCCGTAGGACGAACAACAATCATACCATAGGCTAGCTTCTAGGGTTTTGCCTCCTTGATCTCGTGGTAGATCCACTCTTGTACTACCCATATCATCAATATCAATCAAGCAGGAGTAGGGTTTTACCTCCATCGAGAGGGCCCAAACCTGGGTAAAAACATCGTGTCCCTTGTCTCCTGTTACCATCCGCCTAGATGCATAGTTCGGGACCCCCTACCCGAGATCCGCCGGTTTTGACACCGACATTGGTGCTTTCATTGAGAGTTCCTCTGTGTCGTCGCTTATAGGCCCGATGGCTCCTTCGATCATCAACAACGACGCAGTCCAGGGGGAGACTTTTCTCCCCAGACAGATCTTCGTATTCGGCGGCTCTGCACTGCGGGCCAATTCGCTTGGCCATCTGGAGCAGATCGAAAGCTACGCCCCTGGCCATCAGGTCAGATTTGGAAGTTTGAATTATACGGCCGACATCCGCGGAGACTTGATCTTTGACGGATTCGAGCCACTGCCGAGCGCGCTGCATTGTCACGATGGGCATGATTTAGCTCTGCTGCCGGACAGTGCCCTGGAGGCCGCACGAGAGTCCGCTCCGACCCTTTACTCGGAGCCGACTGCGCCGATCGAGGATGGGTGGCTAGACACCGCCTCGGGGGCTGCTACCTCTACGGCGATGGAGCCGAATACCGACCCTGTCCCTTGCGAAGCTCGTGACTCCAAGGTGTCGGACTCCTCGCCGGACTCCGAACCTCCCGCGCCGCTACCAATCGAATCTGATTGGGCACCGATCATGGAGTTCACCGCTGTGGACATCTTTCAGCACTCGCCTTTTGGCGACATCCTGAATTCGCTAAAGTATCTCTCTTTATCAAGAGAGCCCTGGCCGGATCACGGTCAGGATGGTTGGGATGCGGACGATGAAGAAATTCAAAGCCCACCAACCACCCACTTCGTAGCCACTGTGGATGACTTAACCGACATGCTAGATTTCTACTCCGAAGACATCGACGGTATGGACGACGATGCCGGAGATGACCAAGAACCAGCGCCTACAGGGCACTGGAAAGCCACCTCGTCATACGACATATACATGGTGGACATCCCGAAGGATGGGAATGGCGATGGAACAGTAGAGGAAGACCCCTCCAAGAAACAGCCTAAGCGCCGGCGTCAGCGGCGCCGCTCTAAATCCCGCCACAGCAAGAATGGAGATTCCAGCACCGGAGACAATAACACCCCGGACAGTGCCGAAGACAACCCCCTCCAGCAAGATTCAGCACAGGAGGATGGAGAAGCCAGCCCTCATGAGAGAGCGGCAGACAAAGAGGTAGAGGACGATAATTATATGCCTCCCTTCGAAGACGAGGCAAGCCTCGACGACGACGAATTCGTCGTGTCTGAGGATCCCGTCGAACAAGAGCGTTTTAAATGCAGGCTCATGGCCACGGCAAGCAGCCCCAAGAAAAAGCAGCAACAGCTTAGAGCTGATCAAGATTTGCTAGCCGACAGATGGACCGAAGTCCTTGCGGCTGAAGAGTACGAACTCAAACGCCCCTCCAAAAGCTACCCCAAATGCAAGCTGCTGCCCCGATTAGAGGAGGAAGCATATAAACCTACATCACCAACGCACAATACGGCCGATCGGCCACCTCGTGGCCGCAACAGAGAGGCCTCTAGGCCCTCCACTAAAGCCGTACCCCAGCATCGCTCGAAAAGTACAAAGCCACTGGGGAATGCGCCGGACTTGCAAGACATATTGGAGGATAAGGCAAGACAATCAAGATCGATCTACGGATCATGAGGGCACCCCATGATACGCGACGACAACCGTCGCACCGGATACCGCAATTCCGGCCGGGCCGAACACAGTAGACAAAGATCGCTTGAGCTACGTCATGATATAGCCCAATACAGAGGCGCCGCACACCCACTATGCTTCACAGATGAAGTAATGGATCATCAAATCCCTGAAGGGTTCAAACCCGTGAACATTGAATCCTACGATTCACACCCACAACGCTGATGACCTAAGACACATAATTCAGCAGCCAGATGAATCGGCCAGACAATTCTGGACACGGTTCTTAACCAAGAAAAATCAAATCGTCGACTGTCTGGATGCAGAGGCCCTTGCAGCCTTCAAACATAACATCCGCGACGAGTGGCTTGCCCGGCACCTAGGACAGGAAAAGCCGAAATCAATGGCAGCCCTCACATCACTCATGACCCGCTTTTGTGCGGGAGAGGACAGCTGGCTAGCCTGCAGTAACAACCTCACCAAAAAGTCTGGTAGTCCGGATATCAAGGACAGCAATGGCAGGTCGCGTCGCAATAAGCACAAGCGCCGCATTAACGGCGATAATACTGAAGATACGGCAGTCAACGCCGGATTCAGAGGCTCCAAACCCGGTCAACGGAAAAAGCCATTCAAAAGAACTACCCCGGGTCCGTCCAATTTAGACCGAATACTTGACCACTCATGCTAGATACACGGCACCAACGAAAAGCCAGCTAATCACACCAACAGGAGTTGTTGGGTATTCAAGCAGGCAGGCAAGTTAATTGCCGAAAACAATGACAAGGGGCTGCATAGCAATGACGAGGAAGAGACCCGGCCGCCGAACAATAGATGACAGAAGGGTTTCCCCCCACAAGTGCGGACGGTGAACATGATATACGCAACCCACATACCCAAAAGGGAGCTGAAGCATGCGCTCAGGGACGTATACGCGATGGAGCCAGTCGCCCCAAAGTTCAATCCATGGTCCTCCTGCCCGATCACTTTTGATCGAAGGGACCACCCCACCAGCATCCGCCATGGCGGATTTGCCGCATTGGTTCTAGACCCAATTGTCGACGGATTTCACCTCACTAGAGTCCTGATGGACGGCGGCAGCAGCCTGAACCTGCTTTATCAGGATACAGTGCGCAAGATGGGCATAGACCCCTCAAGGATTAAACCCACAAAGACGACCTTCAAAGGCATCATACCAGGTGTAGAGGTCAGCTGTACAGGCTCAGTTACACTTGAAGTGGTCTTCGCATCCCCGGATAACTTCTAAAGCGAGGAGTTAATCTTCGACATAGTCCCGTTCCGCAGCGGCTATCATGCACTGCTCGGACGAACTACATTTGCAAAGTTCAATGCGGTGCCGCACTACGCATACCTCAAGTTCAAGATGCCAGGCCCTCGAGGAGTCATCACGGTCAACGGAAACACTAAACGCTCTCTCCGAACAGAGGAGCATACGGCGGCTCTCGCGGCGGAAGTGCAGAGCAACCTCTTAAGGCAATTCTCGAGTCCGGCCGTTAAGTGACCAGACACCGTCAAGCACGCCCGGAGTAACCTACAACAAGACCACCTGGCACGTTCCGAGCGCGCGTAGCAATGCGGCCCCAACCCCAGCCCTCGCAAAATTGCAAGACCAGTACTACGCGTACATCACTATGCTCTGGAGATACCATGGGCATAGGGGGAGGGGCACGACCACGGCAGGCCCAGAGTGCGGCTCAGCCACACCAGGGGCTCCCAAATGTGTCACCCTTTTTTTTCTTATTTTTTTCTTATCCTCAGGACTCCGTTTACCAGAAGCCCTGTCCTGCAGTAGACCCGCCGACCTCACGATACAACAGCCGGGGAAGCAGAAAAGCTACGACGAGTATCCAGGTGGTCTCCATTACGAGCATTATACCTGTTTTATACACCATTCCACAGCCTACCACTGGAGGGGGACATGTTAAATAGTCCCACCCCTTGCTTATTGCACTATTTGTATCGTTCTGCACTCATGGCAGTAATTTTTTGAATAAACAATGCATCGCTTTTTGCCTACCATTGCATTCCTTTTATATATATATGTTCACTTATGACATGTTGCATCCGTACACTTTGGTACGGCTAAATACACTAGGGGCTTAAGTTCCCCATATTATGGTGTGATAAGTCCGAACACTTTCACAAGTGCGGCACCCCGAACTTATAGCATTATATGCATCGGCTCCGAATCATGTCTTGGGTCAACAGTTGGGTTTGCCCGGCTCCCATGTTTTGGTACCTTACGTTCCGTTATATTGGCTAAGGTAGCGCTGGGAGAACCACTGCGATTGTGCCCCAGTTGAGCTAGGCGAGCACCTCAGTGGAGAAAACTAAAACTGACCGTCATGATGGGGCGAGAGCCAGTCGCTGTTCGAGAGGTTTTTTCGAGTCCCTAAAGACTTATGCCGCTTAGAGCGCGGAACCGGCTTTGTCCGGCCCAGGCGTGGATAGCGCCCCGAATTCGGCCTTCCGAACACTAGGGGCTTCGCCGAAATTTAAAATTATAGAATTCTATGGCTAAGTGAGAGTGTTCAAGCATTATAAGTCCGGTTGCCTCGTTCGTTGTGTTGAGCGCCTCCCTATATGGACCCAAAAATGGGAACAAGAGCGCTCAAGTTTATCCCGAACACCCCAGCACTCGTGGCATGGGGGCCGAAGCCAACGACTTGCCATCTCTCAGATTTGATAAACGGCCGCACAGAAGGTAATATTTTAAATTAACAAGCGTTGCTTAGCGCATATGAACAAAGTTTTCAGCGCACAGGATAACAAAAAGCGAGTCTACTCAAAAATTACATCTTTGGAGCACTCACCCGCAATAATGCGGGCACCCTTCAGGACACCCTTATAATACATCTCGGGCGTGTGATACTCCTTGCCCTGCGGTGGCGCGTCCGTCACAAGCTTCTCGGCGTCCATCTTGCCCAAGTGCACCTTAGCGCGGGCAAGGGCCCGACGGGCACCTTCAATGCTGGCGGAATGCTTGATGACGTCGACCCATGGACACGCATCCACCAGCCGCCGCACCAGACCGAAGTAGCTCCCAGGCCTGGCTTCTTTGGGCCACAGCCAAACTATGAGGCCCTTCATGGCCTGTTCGGCCACCTTGTGGAGCTCGACCAGCTGCTTCAGCTGGTCGCTTAGGGGCACCGGATGTCCGGCCTCAGCATACTGAGACCAGAACACCTTCTCCGTCGAGCTCCCCTCCTCGGCTCTGTAGAACGCGGCAGCATCGGACACGCTACGGGGCAGATCTGCGAATGCTCCTGGAGAGCTTCGAATTCGGGTAAGTAACAGGTAATTCACTTTTGCATGCTTGCTTTGCATGAAGAATGCCTTACCCGCCGCTATCTTCTTTGCTGCCTCGATTTCCTGGAGGGCCTTTTGGGCTTCGACCTTAGCGGCTTTGGCACTCTCAAGAGCCGACGCAAGCTCGGACTCTCGAGTCTTCGAGTCACGCTCCAAACTCTCGTGTTTTTCCACGATAGCCTGGAGCTCTTGCCGGACCTCCGCCACCCGTGCCTCCTGCTTCTCTCGCTCGGTGCGTTTTGCGGCCGCATTGCATTCGGCCGCAGACACCGCCTCCTTCAGGGTCGCCACCTCGTTCGTAGCCCCTGGAGTACCCATGTTATCCTTGTCATTTTTTCTTGCAACCAAATCCTTTTTATAAGGTACAACTTTAATAAGGTGTTACTCACCTTCCTTGTCCTCGAGCTGCTTCTTGGCACGGCCGAGCTCGATCTCGGACCGCTCGAGGCTCTGCTTCAAGGAATTGACCTCCATAGTCAGTGCGGCAGAGGTCAGCAGCACAGCCTACATTCCCACATTAACATATTTTTGTTAGACTCCTGCGTATATCTTTTTAGATCCTCAGTTCGGCTTTTCTTTCCGAACACCGAACCGAGCATCAGGGGCTACTGTCTATGCGGTACTATTTTACATATCTTAAAAATTCTTACCTTGAAGCCTGTTAGAAGGTTGGTGCAGGCTTCGGTCAGCCCGCTTTTGGCGAGCCGAACCTTCTGAATCACCGCACTTATCACAGTGCGGTGTTCCTCGTTGATGGAAGCGCCGTTGAGCGCCTCCAGCAAGTTATCCGGCGCCTCCGGCGCCTCCAGCAAGGTTCCGGTGTGGAGTCCGGTCCAATGTCCGGGAGGTTGCCCTGCGGCACCTTTGGGGCCTCCTCCTCCTGGCAGGTCCCCTTCTGGGACCCTATCTCAGCGTCGTCTGTGTCACGGGGGGAGGAGGCAGTCAGAAGTGAAGCGCTATTCACATCTGACGAACCCAAGGACCCGCTCGACGAAGCTGGGAGATCATCCTTGGGCGGACTACAGGGTTGTATGCGGCGTTAGAAGACGCTATGCGACAAAAAGAAAAATTATGAGTTATTCAGGAGTCCGGACACTTACGATCTCTCCAGGGGCTTGGCCCTTGAGGGCCACTCCTCGTCGTCGTCGTCGGCGTTGGTGGAGCAGTCCGGGGGAAGGGTCCTTCCCTTCTTGGACCCTTCGGCCTCCCCCGTTGGGGAAGCCTTCCTCTTCTTCTCTCCCCCCGCTGGGGGAGAGGCCTCTTTCTTCTCCTCCTCGTCTTCGTGGGAGGAGTCCGCCTCGGAGCCGTCGGATGATGAATCCGATAACACCTGGCGTCGGGAACTCCTCCGGGTTCCCATGGCCTTCTTCTCCGGCACCACGTAAGGTGCCGGGACCAGCAGCCCTGTCAAACGGGCATCCGCTGGGTCTTCTGGAAGGGGAGCCGGACAGTTAATCTGTCCTGACGTCTTCTGCCAGGCCTATTAAAGGTATTGGGATCTCAGAACCCACATAGAGTCAAACTATGAAAAGCAAGTGTCCCATAAAGGATAATATAGCTTACCTCACCAGCCGGACGCTGCGAGCTGAATCCGCGATCTTCGGTAGCGGATGTGGGAGCCTCGGTGCCCTTGAACAGCACCCTCCAGGCCTCTTTGTACGTAGTGTCGAAGAGCCCGCTCAAAGTCTGGTGTTGTGCCGGATCGAACTCCCACAAATTGAAGTCCCTCTGTTGGCAGGGGAGAATCCGGCGGATGAGCATGACCTGGATGACGTTGACAAGCTTGAGCTTCTTGTTCACCAGGGTTTGGAGACAGGATTGGAGTCCGGTCAGCTCTTCCGAATCACCCCACAACAGGCCCTTCTCTTTCCAGGAGGTGAGCCGCATGGGGATGCCAGATTTGAATTCTGGGGCCGCTACCCATTCGGGGTCACGCAGCTCGGTGATGTAGAACCACCCCCGATTGCCACACTTTGATGGTTTCCACGAAGGAGCCCTCGAGCCAGGTGATGTTGGGCATCTTGCCCACCATGGCGCCTCGGCACTCCGCTTGGCTGCCCCCACTCCCTTCGGCTTGACATTAAAGGTCTTTAGCCATAAGCCGAAGTGGGGCTGGATGCAGAGGAAGGCCTCACACACGACTATAAATGCCGAGATGTTGAGGATAAAATTCGGGGCCAAATCATGGAAATCCAGGCCATAGTAGAACATGAGCCCCGGACAAAGGGTTGGAGTGGGAAGCCCAGTCCGCGGAGGAAATGGGGAAGGAATACCACCCTCTCATGGGTCCGGGGGGTGGGGATGAGCTGCCCCTCGTTGGGGAGCCGGTGCGCGATATCGCTGGACAAATATCCAGCCTTGCGCAGCTTCTTGATGTGCCCCTCCGTGATGGAGGAGGCCATCCACTTGCCTCCCACTCCGGACATGGTTGGAGAAGGTTGAGGTGAGATGTGCGGACTTGGGCGCTGGAGCTTGAGTGCGCGGAGATGGATAAGCAAAGGAGGAAGAAGGCGTAGGTAAAGAGGTGGATCCTTATCCCCTTATATATGGGCGGACGGAACTATGTGTCCCCACCAGCCCAGTAAAACTCTCTTATCTCCCAAGCGCCGCAATCAATGGCGCGGTTGGGTTACCCACGTCCGTATTGATGAGAATCCCGGAATAAGGGGACACGATCTCTGCTTTGATAAGACGTGCCAAGGAAACCGCTTCGCTAACCGCGCTGAGGTGGAACAATAAAAACGATTCAAGTAAAGGCTTGGCCGTGGTGTGACGTCATATCACAAAATACTTCAGCAGATTGAACTTGTGTAAATATTATTCTCTCTACGGTGGTATGTGGAATTTATTTTGAAAAGCCGGACAATATCCTGGTGTTCACAATCTTCTATGAATTATTCGGAGGAGGAACCCGCCTTACAATGCCAAAGACAATATGCGCGCCGGACTCGTCGTCATTGAAGCCTGGTTCA
This sequence comes from Triticum aestivum, assembly GCF_018294505.1. Taxonomy (NCBI): domain Eukaryota; kingdom Viridiplantae; phylum Streptophyta; class Magnoliopsida; order Poales; family Poaceae; genus Triticum; species Triticum aestivum. Next base: position 429,957,981 of record NC_057810.1, read on the forward strand.
GGGGCTATTGAGGGAGTCCTGGACTAGGGGGTGTCCGGATAGCCGAACTATCATCATTGGCCGGACTCCAAGACTATGAAGATACAAGATTGAAGACTTTGTCCCGTGTCTGGATGGGACTTTCCATGGCGTGGAAGGCAAGCTTGGCAATACGGATATGTAGATCTCGTACCATTGTAACCGACTCTGTGTAACCCTATCCCTCTCCAGTGTCTATATAAACCGGAGGGTTTTAGTCCGTAGGACAAACAACAATCATACCATAGGCTAGCTTCTAGGGTTTAGCCTCCTTGATCTCGTGGTAGATCCACTCTTGTACTACCCATATCATCAATATCAATCAAGTAGGAGTAGGGTTTTACCTCCATTGAGAGGGCCCGAACCTGCGTAAAAACATCGTGTCCCTTGTCTCCTGTTGCCATCCGCCTAGACGCACAGTTCGGGACCCCCTACCCGAGATCCGCCGGTTTTGACACCGACAGGGGGCATAAATGATGCACTTGCGCTCTAAGATCACACAATGAAGTTCTGACCACATGAAATGAGAAACATCCAACGCCTCCTGAGAGCCCTGCTGCTTCTAGCAGAAGAGAAGGAGGTCCACCAGATAGGAGTGCACCATATCCTGGTTGCCAACGCAAGGGAATAGAGTGTTCGTGAAGATCCGATGCAAGATATCCAGAAAGGGCCATAGCTCATAGGAGACGTGCCCAGTCTCAAACACCTTCCTGGTAGAGAAAGGCCATAGAGCCTCCTTGTGAGTAGCAGTAGCCTCCTAGTGAGCGCGAAACCCAATTGGGGTTTGGGCGCCCTTATCATCATACAAAGAACTATCCATGTAGCAAATAGAGGCCGACCATTGGTCATCCATGTGAGAGTCTTGGGCTCATCCTACCCAAAGTACAATGTGGCATAGAATTGTGCCACAAGTTCTGCATCAAAATCCTTGTTGAACGAGATGATCCTCTTGATATCTAGCTCCTCACACCTCTGAAGTGCGGCTCCAAAGTAAGGCAAGTCCTTTTCCATGTGAGTGAGATCAACTGACTTGACTTTCACATAAAGATTCTTCTTTGCCTTCAACACATCATGGAAGATAGACTGCTGAAACCTGTTCCAAAACTGCACAATATTAGAATAAGAGGGGGAGAAGCTAGACCAATCGAAGACTACGCTTCTGGCAGCCTCCATCTTGAAGAAGTAGAAGAGAGTAGCAAGTATAGTAACAAGTGTCAATGTATAATATAATCCTACCCGGCGATCCTCCCCTCATCGCCCTGTGGGAGAGAGGTCACCGGCTTGTATCTGTCACTTTGTCTTGGTGTGTTTCATTAAGTACCCGGTTTTAGTTGTAAGAAGTCGGAATACAAATCAAGCGTCCTTTTACCGTGGACACGGCTATTCGAATAGTTCAACTTCCCTGAGGGGTGCACCACATTGCCCAACATGCTCAACCTCTCTGGCCGGCCACACTTTCCTGGGTCATACCCGGCCTCGGAAGATCAACAAGTTGCAGGCCTACCTAGGCTCAACAGAGAGGCTAGCACATCGGTTGACACGTCCATTTTGCATCATGATTACCTACTGTTATTTATAATGTTTTTATTATAATAATGCTTTTTGGAGTAATTCTAATGTCTTTTCTCTCATAATATGCAAGGTTCACACAAAGAGGGAGAATACCGGCTGCTGGAATTCTAGACCTGAAAAGGCTACGTCTAGCCACCTATTCTGCACAACTCCAAATGAGCTGAAACTCACGGAGAATTTTTATGGAATATTTAAGAATTATTGGAGAAAATAACTACCAGAGGGGGCCCACCAGGTGGGCACAACCCACCTGGGCACGCTAGGGAGCCCAGGCGCGCCTTGGTGGATTGTGCCCTCCTCGGCCCACCTCTGGTGCCCCTCTTCTGGTATATAAGTCATTTTGACCTAGAAAAAATAAGGAGAGGACTTTCGAGAGGAAGCACCGCCGTCTTGAGTCGGAACATGGGCAGGAGCACTTTTGCCCTCCGGCGGAGCGATTCCGACGGGGGAACTTCCCACCGGGGGGGGGGGGGTCATCGTCATCATCATCACCAACTATTCTCCCATCTTGGGGAGGTCAATCTCCATCAACATCTTCAACATCACCATCTCCTCTCAAACACTAGATCATCACTTGTGTTCAATCTTTGTACCGGAACCTTAGATTGGTGCTTGTGGGTGACTAGTAGTGTTGATTACATCTTGTAGTTGATTACTATCTAGTTTATTTGGTGGGAGATTATATGTTCAGATCCATTATGCTATTTAATACCCCTCTGATCTTGAGCATTATTATCATTTTTGAGTAGTTACTTCTGTTCTTGAGGTCACCGGAGAAATCTTGTTGCAAGTAATCATGTGAATTTGATATGTGTTTGATATATTGATGGTATGGTGCTGTGATTCCCTTAGTGGTGTCATGTGAACATCGACTACATGGCACTTCACCTTATTAGGGCCTAAGGGAATGCATTCTGGAGTAGTTATTAGATGATGGGTTGCGAGAGTGACAGAAGCTTAAACCCTAGTTTATGCGCTACTTCATAAGGGACCGATTTTGATCCAAAAGTTTAATGCTATGGTTAGATTTTATCTTAATACTTTTCTCGTAGTTGTGCATGCTTGCGAGTGGGTTAATCATAAGTAGGAGGTTTGTTCAAGCAAGAAAAGCACCTAAGCACCGGTCCACCCACATATCAAATTATCAAAGTAGCGAACACAAATCAAACCAACATGATGAAAGTGACTAGATGAAATTCCCGTGTACCCTCCAGAACGCTTGCTTATCATAAGAGACTATTTTGGCCTGTCCTTTGCCACAAAAGGATTGGACTACCTTGCTGCATATTATTTGTCGTTACCGTTACTTGCTCCTTACAAATTATCTTGATATCAAACTATCGTTACTTATAATTTCAGTGCTTGTAGAGAATACCTTACTGAAAACCACTTGTCATTTCCTTCTGCTTCTCATTGTGTTTGACACTCTTACTTATAGAAAGGACTATGATTGATCCCCTATACTTGTGGGTCATCATGGCTCTTTTCTGGCGCCTTTGCCGGGGAGTGAAGTGCTCTTGGTAAGTGGAAATCGGTAAGGAAATATTATTACTACATGCTGAAATTTATTGTCACTTGTTACTATGGAGAACAATCCTTTGAGGGGTTTGTTCGGGGTATCTTCACCTCGACCGGGACCACAATTAGTTGCCCCTCAACCTACTGCACCTATTGAAAATATTGGTTATGAAATTCCTTCGGGTATGATAGAACAACTGCTAGCTAATCCTTATGCACGAGACGGAACAAAACATCCTGATATGCACTTGATATATCTGGATGAAATTTGTGGATTATTTTAGCTTGCAGGTTTACTCGGAGATGAAGCTAAGAATAAGGTTTTCCTTTATCTTTTAAGGGAAAGCATTGGCATTGTATAGGCTATGCAATGATATTGGATCTTGGAATTGGAATCGATTGAAATTGGAATTTCACCAAAAAAATTATCCTATGCATCTACTTTATCGTGATCGGAATTACAAATATAATTTTTGGCCTCGTGAAGGAGAAAGTATCACTCTAGCTTAGGGGAGGCTTAAGTCAATGTTATATCCATGCCCCAATCATGAGCTCTCAAGAGAAATTATATTCAGAATTTTTATGCTCGGCTTTCTCGTGATGATCAATCCATGCTCGATACTTCTTCTAATGGTTCCTTTATGAAGAAGACTATTGAATTCAGGTGGGATCTTTTAGAGAGAATTGAACTCAAATTTGAAGACTGGGAACTCGACGAAGGTAAAGAGTCGGGTATTAAGCTTAAGTATGATTGTGTTAAATCTTTTATGAATACCGATGCCTTTCAAAAGTTTAGCACTAAATATGGACTTGACTCTGAGATAGTAGCCTCTTTTTGTGAATCATTTGCTACTCATGTTGATCTTCCTAAGGAGAAGTGGTTTAAATATCATCCACCTATTAAAGAAGAAATTAAAGAACTGGTAATAGCTAAGGAAGAAACTATTATTTACAATGTTGATCCAATTGTTCCTACTTCTTATATTTAAAAACCATATTTCCCTGTTAGGATAAAGGAACGTGCTAAGGTTTAAACCATGGTCAATACAAGTTATATTAGAGCACCTAAACCTGCTGAACAACTCAAAGTAGAACCTAGCATTGCTATGGCTAAAGATCTCTTGGTAGAAAATAGAGATGGGCATGTTATTTACTTCTGTAATGAAGCTGCTAGAATTGCTAAACCCGATGAGAAAGATAAACATAGACCTGTTGTTGGCATGCATGTTGTCTCAGTCAAAATAAGAGATCACTGTTATCATGGTTTATGTAACTTAGGTGCTAGTGTGAGTGCTATCCCTTTTACCTTATGTCAAGAAATCATGAATGATATAGCACCTGCTGAAATAGAAGACATAGATGTTACTATTAAAATTGCTAATAGAGACACCATCACACCACTTGGGATTGTTAGAGATGTTGAAGTCTTGTGTGGGAAAATAGAATACCCTACTGATTTTCTTGTTCTTGGTTCCCCACAAGATGACTTTTTTCCCATTATCTTCGGTAGACATTTTTTGAACACCATCAATGCTAAAATAGATTGTGAGAAACAAACCGTCGGTGTTAGTTTTGGTGATGAGTCTCATGAGTTTAATTTTTTCTAAGTTCAATAGAAAACATCATAAGAAAGAATTGCCTAGTAAGCATGAAATAATTGGTCTTCCATCTATTGTCATGCCTCCTACTGATCCACTAGAACAATATTTGTTAGACCATGAAAATGATATGCATATGCATCAAAGAAATGAGATAGACAAAATTTTGTTTGAACAGCAACCTCTGCTTAAACACAATTTGCCTATTGAAACTCTAGGAGGTCCTCATCCACCTAAAGGTGATCCTGTGTTTGAATTAAAACAATTGCCAGACACTTTGAAATATGCTTATCTTGAAGAGAAAAAGATATATACTATTATTTTTAGTGCTAACCTTTCCGAAAATGAAGAAGAAAGATTATTGGAAATTCTGAAGAAGCACCGAGATGCTATTGGATATACTCTTGATGATCTTAAGGGCATTAGTCCCACTCTATGTCAGCACAAGATTAATATGGAACCTGATGCTAAACCCGCTGTGGATCACCAACAATGTTTAAATCCTAAAATGAAAGAAGCGGTAAGAACTGAAATATTGAAGCTTCTGGAAGCAGGTATAATCTATCTCATAGCTAATAATAGATGGGTAAGTCCCGTTCATTGTGTCCCTAAGAAGGGAGGTATTACTATTGTTCCTAATGATAAAAATGAACTTATTCACAAAGAATTGTCACTGGCTATAGAATGGTAATTGACTTCAGAAAATTAAATAAAGCAACTAGGAAAGATCATTACCCTTTGCCTTTCGTTGATCAAATGTTAGAAAGATTGTCTAAGCACACACTTTTATTTTCTCGATGGATATTCTGGTTTTTCTCAAATACCTGTTTCACAACCTGACCATGAGAAAACCACCTTCACTTGTCCTTTTGGAACTTATGCTTATAGATGTATGACTTTTGGTTTATGCAATGCACCTGCTACCTTTCAAAGATGTATGACTGCTATATTCTCTAAATTTTGTGAAAAGATTGTTGAGGTTTTCATGGATGATTTTCCCGTTGACAGAACTTCTTTTGGTGATTGCTTAAGCAACTTTGATCGAGTTTTGTAGAGATGCGAGCAAACTAATCTTGTCTTGAATTGGGAGAAGTGTCATTTTATGGTTAATGAAGGCATTGTCTTGGGACATAAAATTTCTAAATGGGGTATTGAGGTGGACAAAGCTAAAGTTGATGCAATTGAGAAAATGCCATGTCCTAAAGATATCAAAGGTATTCGTAGTTTCCTTGGTCATGTTGGTTTCTATAGGAGGTTTATTAAAGACTTCTCTAAAATTTCTAGGCCTCTTACAAATCTTTTACATAAGGATGTTCCATTTGTTTTTTACGATGATTGTGTAGAAGCGTTTGAAACACTTAAGAAAGCCTTAATTTCTGCACCTATTGTTCAACCACCTGATTGGAACTTGCCTTTTGAAATTATGTGTGATGCTAGTAATTATGTTGTTGGTGTTGTTTTAGGACAAAGAGTTGATAAGAAATTAAATGTTATTCATTATGATGGTAAAACTCTAGACAGTGCCCAACGCAATTATGCTACTACGGAAAAAGAATTTTTAGCAGTGGTGTTTGGTTGTGACAAATTCAGATCTTACATTGTTGATTCTAAAGTGATTGTTCACACTGATCATGCTGCTATTAAATATCTTATGGAAAAGGAACATACTAAGACCAGACTCATTAGATGGGTTCTCTTGCTACAAGAATTTGACTTACATATCACTAATAGAAAAGGAGCCTAGAACCCCGTAGCTGATAACTTGTCTAGGCTAGAAAATATTCTTGATGACCCACTACCTATTAATGATAGTTTTCCTGATGAGCAATTAGCTGCAATAAATGTCTCTCATAACACTCCTTGGTATTTTGACTATGCTAATTATACTTTTGCTAAATATATACCACCTAGCTTCACTTACCAACAAAAGAAAAAATTCTTCTATGATTTAAGACATTACTTTTGGGATGACCCACATCATTATAAAGGAGTAGAAGGTATTATTAGATATTGTGTACCTAAGCATGAACAGGGAAAAATCCTATGAAAATGTCACTCCAAAGCTTACGGAGGGCATCATGCGGCAGATAGAACTGCTCACAAGGTATTGCAATCTAGTTTTTATTGGCCTACTCTCTTCAAGGATGCCCTTAAGAATTGGTAAGCGCCAGGAAATGCCTATGAATTATTCTCTTGTTGTTGAACCATTTGATGTTTGGGGTTTTGATTACATGGGACCTTTTCCTTCCTCTAATGGGTATACACATATTTTGGTTGGTGTTGATTATGTTACGAAGTAGGTAGAAGATATTCCAACTAGTAGTGCTGATCACAACACCTCTATTAAAATGCTTAAGGAAGTTATTTTCCCAAGTTTTGGAGTCCCTAGATATTTAATGACTGGTGGTGGTTCACATTTTATGCATGGAAGTATGATGTTAACCATAGAATTGCATCCCCCTACCATCCTCAGTCTAGTGGTCAAGTTAAACTTAGCAATAGAGAAATAAAATTAATTTTACAAAAAGCTGTCAATAGGTCCTGAAAGAATTGGTCTAAGAAATTAGACGATGCACTTTGGGCTTACCGAACAGCATATAAAAATCCCATGGGTATGTCTCCTTATAAAATGGTTTATGGAAAAGCTTGTCATTTGCCTCTTGAGTTAGAACATAAAGCATAATGGGCAAGTAAAGAACTCAACTATACTTTCAAACTTGCCGGTGAAAAGAGGTTATTTGATATTAGCTCACTAGATGAGTGGAGAACCCAAGCTTATGAAAATGCCAAGTTATTTAAAGAAAAAGTCAAAAGATGGCATGATAAAAGAATCCAGAAGGGTGAGTTCAAAAGTGGGGGAATATGTTCTTTTGTACAACTCTCGTTTCAAATTCTTTGCAGGAAAACTTCTCTCCAAATGGGAAGGACCTTACGTTATTGAGGAGGTTTATTGATCCAAAGCTATCAAAATAAATAATGCCGAAGGTACTAACCAGAAGGTTGTCAATGGGAAAAGAATAAAATATTAATCTTAGGTACGCCCATTAACGTTGAAAGAAATATTATCCAAACTATGACACCGGAAGAACACATAAAAGAAACCTTCCGGAACACTCCAGAATCATGAACAAAGAGGAGGTACGTGATACGGTAAGTAATCGGACTCCAAAAAATCCAGAAAAATATTTTCTGTCAGTTTTGGAATATAATAAAAATTAGGAAAATAAGAAACAACCAGGAAGGCAACCCTGGTGGGCACAAGACATGCCAGGCGCGCCCAGGTGGGTTGTGCCCACCTCGGGTACCTTCTGGACTCCGTTTTCTCCCGTTTGCTTGTTTCCCAAGATAAAAAAATCTTTATATATCCCCCGAACCTGTTGACCACCGTATCACGGAGAAATCTTCTCTTTTCTTTTCTAGCTGTTTTCATGACAGATATGAAAATATGTCATCCCAAGACACGGAGGGTGAGAGCTATGTTGCTGATTATACCGCAAACCCCAAGGTTTATGGGGATGTGGAGCACTATAGCTGGACTTCGGAGGAGGAAGAAGACTATGATCCTAAAGGGGAGGAGGAGACAAGCTCATACGAACATGAAGTTCCATTGCCTCAACCTAGGGACATGAAAACAAGCAAGAGTTATGCAAAAAGATATTAGAGCTCGAGTGGGAGATCAGTAACTTAAAGGAGGAAAATTACATCCTCAAGTGTAAGCTAAGGAAGAAGGATAAACCCACTACATCATCACCACCACCACCTTCTTCATCACCAAAGGAGACTTGAGTATCGGGTATGGGCACTCCCCTTGGCTTGTGCCAAGCTTGGGGGAGGTGCTCACCTCCACTATCTTTTGCCTTTACTTATCTTAGTTCGATCCTTAGTTATCTTTCGATTAAGTTGAATAAAAGTTTAGTTCAATCCTTTCTTTTCAATTGCTTCCTTAGTGATTGTCGGATTACGGGTTATGCAAACCCTTGAGCGGTTCAAACTCTGGGGTGCGTGCGGAAATCTCAACCTACCCAGCCTGCCTACTCGCGATTCTCCTAAGCCTAGTGCTACAAGCTCGAAGAGAAAAAGGGACATGGCCGTTTATCCTGGTTTGGGCCACCTTGCGGTGTAATACCCTACTCAAGCGTTTTCGTGGATTGCGTTGGAGGGTTGAGGATGAACTAGTATATTGGATGAACTGGCCTCAGGAGGTGAGGGATTCTTGACCTCCAGAGAGCTGGTGGGATGTGAACTAGATCAGATGCCCCTCTACAGTGGTGGCCAGTCCTATTTATAGTGGCCTTGGTCCTCTTCCCAAATGTTGGAGGGAAGGGATCCCACAACGGTCGGATTTGAAAGGGGACAAGTATTACAACTTATCATGACAAAAGTAGTCTTCTCCTGCGAAAAGCCTCTAGTCGTGATGCTGCGGTGGGCTCGGTGATGACCTCCGTCCTGCCGTCCTAGTGGTCTTGGTCTTGTTTCACCAGAATGGAAACCTTTGGCTGATTCCTCAGGAATCCGCGCCTACGGCTTGCCTCCCTTGGACCAAAGAGGAAACCTGCACTCTGCCCCCGCTGGCGCCCGCCTGGCCTTGGTCGTCATCGCTCACGTAAGCTGAGCCTCGTGAGGTGCACCTTGCATAGAACTCTCCGCCCCTCCGGAGCCAGCCTGAAGAGGCTGATCCCCTCGGGGGTCTTGGCGTCGTCCGCCTTGTGAGTCTTGGCCCCTCGCGAGAATCTTGAGATATTGATGTCGAAGTTGGGTCATACCAGTCCGTTGATGGAGCCACGTGGTGGGCCGCAGGCAGACAAGTCATGATACCCCCATATCCAGAATGCCTATAGTAGCCCCTGGGCCCAAGGCGCGCTCGGACTTGGCTTCTAGGTGAAGCCAAAGGGCAAGTGTGGAGCGCCGTGGGCCCTAACCGCCTGCGGCCTTGATGACACATGGCGATTGGTGGGACGTGGGCGTCTCGACTTCCCCATGCTGCCTTGGCAACTGTTCGACTTGATGGAACGATGCGACATGCAGAAGATCATCATGGCGCGAGGTCGTGGAGGCTGGCGGTTGGCCTCCTTTGGATATAAATGAGGGGGAGTGACAGAGCCCCCCCGCTCATCCTTCCTCCGTCTTCTTGCCGCCTGCTTCTTCTCTTTCTTGCTTCCATGGCACCGATCAGGAGGTTCTCAGCGGCCAAAAAAGGGAAGGCCCCTAGGGAGGGGCCTGATCCTCTCCCGCCGAAGAATTGGCTCCGCCTCTCTCATGATGCCAGCGTAGGGTGAGAGGTGCCCAGGCCTTGGCAATAGAGGCCTCCGCCTGGCTTCCCCCTCCTCATGTACGCCCGAGCTCAGGATGAAGATGTGCACCGTCAAGCAGTCCCCAACTATGGCGGTCGGCCCGCCATTGCCTTACCGACCGCGCCACGGACTCACATCGAGGGTAGCTCACGCGTGTTCGTGGTGTGGGCGGTGATGCCTCTCGACTCCTGGATTTGTCTCCCGAGGTTCTTCGCCAGCGAGCTGCCTCCGAGGGGGCCGCTTGAGGTGTGGCTGCAGCACGCTGGGTATTGCAGCTTGGCCACCAGAGCTGAAGTTGAGGTGGTGCCCCCGGAGACATCTTCATGACGCGCGGATGGGGCGAGGTCGCCCGGGCTTGCCGCTGCTACTTCTTGAGCTTGCGTTGGTTTTCCTTGAAGAGGAAAGGGTGATGTAGCAAAGTAGCGTAAGTATTTCCCTCAGTTTTTGAGAACCAAGGTATCAATCGAGTAGGAGGCTCCTCAAAAGTCCCACGCACCTACACAAACAAACAAGAACCTCGCAACCAATGCAATAAAGGGGTTGTCAATCCATTCACGGCCACTTGCGATAGTGCGACCTGATAGAGATAATATGACAAGATAAATAGTTTTGGTATTTTTATGATATAGATTGGAAAGTAAAAGATGCAAATAAAAGATAGATGAAAACTTAGATGATAGAATATAGACTCGGGGCCCATAGGTTTCACTAGTGGCTTCTCTCAAGATAGCATAAGTATTACGGTGGGTGAACAAATTATTGTCGAGCAATCGATAGAAAAGCACATAGTTATGAGATTATCTAGGCATGATCATGTTTATAGGCATCATGTCCGTGACAAGTAGATCAAAATGATTCTACATCTACTACTATTACTCCACATATCGACCGACTCCTGCCTGCATCTAGAGTATTAAGTTCATGAAGAACAGAGTAACACATTAAGAAAGATGAAATGATGCAGAGGGATAAACTCATGCAATATGATATAAACCCCATCTTTTTATCCTCGATGGCAACAATACAATACGTACCTTGCTGCCCCTGCTGTCACTGGGAAAGGACACTGCAAGATTGAACCCAAAGCTAAGCACTTCTCCATTGCAAGAAAGATCAATCTAGTAGGCCAAACCAAACTGATAATTCGAAGAGACTTGCAAAGATAACTTAATCACACATAAAAGAATTCAGAGGAGATTCAAATATTTCTCATAGATAAACTTGATCATAAATCCACAATTCATCGGATCTCGACAAACACACCACAAAAAGAGTTACATCGAATAGATCTCCAGGAAGATCAAGGAGAACTTTCTATTGAGACTCAAAGAGAGAGAAGAACCATCTAGCAAATAAATATGGACCCGAAGGTATGTGGTAAACTACTCACAACTCATAGAAGAGGCCTTGGAGATGATGTAGAGGCCCTCCATGGTCGATTCCCCCTACGGCGGTGCCCCGGCGAAAGCTCCAAGATGGGATCTCGTGGATACAGAAGGTTGCGGCGGTGGAATTAGGTTTTGTTGGTCCGCTTCTGATGGTTTCAGGGTACGGGAGTATATATAGGAGGAAGATGTAGGTTGGTTGACGCTCGAGGGGCCCACGAGGGTGGGGGGCGCGCCGGGCACCCTCGTGGCCGCCATGTTTGTTGCTTGACATCCACTCCAAGTCTCCAGGTTTGCATTTGTTCCAAAAAGATCACTCCCGAAGGTTTCATCCCTTTTGGACTCTATTTGATATTCATTTTCTCCGAAACACTGAAATAGGCAAAAAAAACATCAATTCAGGTTGGGCCTCCGGTTAGTAGGTTAGTCCCAAAAATGATATAAAAGTGTAAATAAAGCCCATAAACATCCAAAACGGGTAATATAATAGCATGGAACAATCAAAAATTATAGATACGTTGGAGACGTATCAAGCATCCCCAAGCTTAATTCCTGCTCGTCCTCGAGTAGGTAAATGATAAAAACAGAATTTTTGATGTGGAATGCTACCTAGCATAATTCTCAATGTAATTTTCTTTATTGTGGCATGAATATTTAGATCCAAATGATTCAAAATGAAAGTTCATATTGACATAAGAAATAGTAATACTTCAAGCATACTAATAAAGCAATCATGTCTTCTCAAAATAGCATGGCTAAAGAAAGTTATACCTGCAAAATCATATAGTCTGGTTGTTGCTCTATCTTCATCACACAAAGTATTTAATCATGCACAACCCCAATGACAAGCCAAGCAATTGTTTCATACTTTAGTAATCTTAAGCTTTTTCAACCTTCACGCAATACATGAGCGTGAGCCATGGACATAGTACTATATGTGGAATAGAATGGTGGTTGTGGAGAAGACAAAAAGGAGAAGATAGTCTCACATCAACTAGGCATATCAACGGGCTATGGAGATGCCGATTAATAGATATCAATGTGAGTGAGTAGGGATTGCCATGCAATGGATGCACTAGAGCTACAAATGTATGAAAGCTCAACAAAAGAAACTAAGTGGGTGTGCATCCAACTTGCTTGCTCACGAAGACTTAGGGCATTTTGAGGAAGCCCATCATTGGAATATACAAGCCAAGTTCTATAATGAAAAATTCTGACTAGTATATGAAAATGACAACATAGGAGACTCTCTATCACGAAGATCATGGTGCTACTTTGAAGCACAAATGTGGTAAAAAGGATAGTAGCATTGTCCCTTCTCTCTTTTTCTCTCATTTTTTTATTTGGCCTTTTTTTATAAAGTCTGAAGTCTCATCCCGACTTGTGGGGGAATCATAGTCTGCATCATCCTTTCATCACTTGGGACAATGCTCTAATAATGAAGATCATCACACTTTTATTTACTTACAACTCAAGATTACAACTCGATACTTAGAACAAAATATGACTACCTCCGGTCGTGTACCAGGATATGCAATGAATCAAGAGTGACATGTATGGAATTATGAAGGTGGCCTTGCCACAAATACGATGTCAACTACATGATCATGCAAAGAGCAATATGAAAATGATGGAGCGTGTCATAATGAACGAAACGGTGGAAAGTTGCATGGCAACATATCTCGGAATGGCTATGGAAATGCCATAATAGGTAGGTAAGGTGGCTGTTTTTAGGAAGGTATATGGTGGGTGTATGGTACCGGAGAAAGTTGCGCGGCGCAAGAGAGGCTAGCAATGGTGGAAGGGTGAGAGTGCGTATAATCCATGGACTCAACATTAGTCATAAAGAACTCATATACTTATTGCAAAAATCTACAAGCAATTGAAAACAAAGTACTACGCGCGTGATCCTAGGGGGATAGATTTGTAGGAAAAGACCATCGCTCGTCCCCGACCGCCACTCATGAGGAAGACAATCAATAAATAAAATTGTGCTCCAACTTCATCACAAAGAGGTTCACCATACGTGCATGCTACGGGAATCACAAACTTCAACACAACTATTCTTTAAATTCACAATTAGCCAACTAGCATGACTCTAATATCACCACCTCTATATCTCAAAACAATTATCAAGTATCAAACTGATCATAGCATCCAATTCACTTCCTATGATAGTTTTTATTATACCCAACTTGGATGCCCATCATTCTAGGACAAATTTTATAACCATAAAAAATACCATGCTGTTCTAAAAGACTCTCAAAATAATATAAGTGAAGCATGAGAGGTCAAAAATTTCTACAAAATGAAGCCACCGCCGTGCTCTAGCAAATATAAGTGAAGCACATCGAGCAAAAATTATCTAGCTCAAAAGATATAAGTGAAGCACATAGAGTATTCTAATAAATTCTAAATCATGTGGGTTTCTCCCAAAAGGTGTGTACAGCAAGGATGATTGTGGTAAACTAAAAATCAAAGACTCTTATCATACATGACGCTCCAAGCAAAACACATATCATGTGGAGAATAAAAATATAGCTCCAAGTAAAGTTACCGATAGACGGAGACGAAAGAGGGGATGCCTTCCGGGGCATCCCCAAGCTTAGGATTTTGGTTATCATTGAATATCTTGGGGTGCCATGGGCATCCCCAAGCTTAGACTCTTGCCACTCCTTATTCCATAGTCCATCAAATCTTTACCCAAAACTTGAAAACTTCACAACACAAAATTCAACAGGAAATCTCATAAGCTCCGTTAGTGCAAGAAAGAAAAACCACCACATAAGGTACTGTAATGAACTCATTATTTATTTATACTGGTGTTAAACCTACTGTATTCCAACTTCTCTATGGTTCATACCCACCGATACTAACCATAGATGCATCAAAATAAGCAAACAACACATGAAAAACAGAATCTGTCAAAAACAGAACAGTCTGTATCAATCTGTAACTCTCGAATACTTCTGGAATTATAAAAATCCTAAAAAATAGGAAGTCCTGGAAAATTTGCCTATTGATCTACAGAAAAAGGAATCAACGCAAAATCACGTTTTTGTGAATTACTAAAATTATTTTCGTGCATGCAAAGTTTCTGTTTTTCAGCAGAATCAAATCAACTATCACCGTAGGTTATCCTATAGGTTCTACTTGGTGCAAACACTAATTAAAACATGAAAACACATCTAAACACAAGCTAGATGAAATATTTATTACTAAACAGAAGAAAAAAGCAAAAACAAAAATAAAATTGTGTTGCCTCCCAACAAGCGCTAACGTTTAACGCCCCTAGCTGGGCATAAAAGCGAGGACAGATCTAAGTAGTGCCATCTTTGGTATTCAATTCATAAGTAGCTCGCATGATAGATTCATAAGGTAGTTTAACTTTACTTCTAGGGAAGTGTTCCATGCCTTTCCTTAATGGAAATTGGAATCTAATATTCCCTTCCTTCATATCAATAATTGCACCAATCGTTCTAAGGAAATGTCTACCAAGAATAATAGGACATGAAAGATTGCAATCTATATCAAGAACGATAAAATATACGGGCACATAATTCCTATTTGCAACAATAAGAACATCATTGATCCTTCCCATAGGTTTCTTAATGGTGGAATCCGCAAGGTGCAAATTTAAAGAGCAATCATCAAAATCATGGAAACCTAGCGCATCACATAAAGTTTTCGGAATCGTGGAAACACTAGAACCCAAATCACATAAAGCATAGCACTCATGATCTTTAATTTTAATCTTTATAGTAGGTTCCCATTCATCATAAAGTTTTCTAGGTATATAAACTTCCAAATTAAGTTTTTCCTCATAAGATTGCATCAAGGCATAAACAATATGTTTGGTAACAGCTTTGTTTTGACTATAAGCATGAGGAGAATTCAACACGTATTGCAACAAGGAAATGCAATCTATTAAAGAACAACTATCATAATTAAATTCCTTGAAATCCAAGATAGTGGGTTCAACACTATTTAAAGTCTTGACCTCTCCAATCCCACTTTTACCAAATTTAGCATCAAGATCTAAGAATTATTGGGATGCCTTTTAAATAAAGTTGACTTATCTCCAGTCCCATCATTATCAAGATTCATATTGCAAAACAAGGATTTAATAGGTGACACATCAATAACTTTTAGATCTTCATCATTATTTTCATGTAAACTAGAAGAACACGCTTTTTACAAAGCAATCTTTCTTAGCACGCAACCTAGCGGTTCTTTCTTTGCACTCATCAATGGAAATTCTCATGGCTTTGAGAGACTCATTGATACCATGCTTAGGGGAATAGATCTAGGTTTCAAAGAATCAACATCAAGCAAAAGTCTATCAACGTTCCTAGCCAAATCATCAACTTTAAGCAATTTTTCTTCAAGCAAAGCATTAAAATTCTTCTGAGAGATCACAAATTCTTTAACACTATTCTCAATATCAGAGATCAACTTATTAAAATTTCCATAAGAATTGTTGTAGAAATTTCCATAATTATTAGAGGAATAACTAGGGAACGGTCTAGGATTAAAGTTTCCTCTATAAGCATTGGTACCAAAATTATTCCTACCAACAAAATTCACATCCATAGATTCATTATTATTCTCAATCAAAGTAGACAAAGGCATATCATTTGGATCAATAGGAGCACTCTTAGTAGCAAACAATTTCATAAGTTCATCCATCTTTCCACTCAAAACATTAATTTCTTCTATAGCATGCACTTTTTTACTAGTAGATCTTTCGGTGTGCCATTGAGAATATTTAGCCATAATGTTATCAAGGAGTTTAGTAGCTTCTCCTGAGGTGATTTCCATAAAAGTGCCTCCTGCGGCCGAATCTAAAAGATTTCTAGAAGCAAAATTCAATCCGGCATAAAAATTTTGTATGATCATCCATAAGTTCAAACATGAGTAGGGCAATTACGAATCATCAATTTCATTATTTCCCAAGATTGGGCAACATGCTCATGATCAAGTTGTTTTAAATTCATAATATCATTCCTGAGAGAGACGATCTTGGCGGGAGGAAAATACTTAGAGATAAAAGCATCTTTGCACTTATTCCATGAATCAATACTATTTTTAGGCAAAGATGAAAACCAAGTTTTAGCACGATCTCTAAATGAAAATGGAATAAATTCAATTTAACAATATCATTATCCTTATCTTTCTTCTTTTGCATATCACACAAATCAACAAAGTTGTTTAGATGAGTAGCAGCATCTTCACTAGGAAGGCCAGAGAATTGATCTTTCATAACAAGATTCAACAAAGCAGCATTGATTTCACAAGACTCAACATCATTAAGAGGAGCAATCAGAGTGCTAAGGAAATCATTATTATTGGTATTGGAAAAGTCACATAATTTGGTATTTTCTTGCGCCATCGTGACAAGCAATCCAACACACAAGCAAACAAAAAGGCAAACAAAAGAGAGGGCGAATAAAACGGCAAGGGTGAAGTGGAGGAGAGGAAAACGAGAGGCAAATGCCAAATAATGTAATGCAAGGGAGATAAGTTTGTGATGGGTACTTGGT
Source organism: Triticum aestivum (assembly GCF_018294505.1). Lineage (NCBI taxonomy): Eukaryota > Viridiplantae > Streptophyta > Magnoliopsida > Poales > Poaceae > Triticum > Triticum aestivum. Next base: position 429,974,906 of record NC_057810.1, read on the forward strand.
ATGTCTTGACTTGAGCGAAGACCTCCCCGGCAACGGTGCCAGAAATCCTTCTTGCTACATCTTGAGCTTGCGTTGGTTTTCCTTGAAGAGGAAAGGGTGATGCAGCAAAGTAGCATAAGTATTTCCCTCAGTTTTTGAGAACCAAGGTATTAATCCAGTAGGAGGCTCCTCAAAAGTCCCACGCACCTACACAAACAAAAAAGAACCTCACAACCAACACAATAAAGGGGTTGTCAATCCCTTCATGACCACTTGCGAAAGTGAGATCTGGTTGAGATAATATGATAAGATAAATATTTTTGGTATTTTTATGATATAGATTGGAAAGTAAAAGATGAAAATAAAAGATAGATGAAAACTTATATGATAAAAGATAGACCCGGGGGCCATAGGTTTCACTAGTGGCTTCTCTCAAGATAGCATAAGTATTATGGTGGGGAAACAAATTACTGTCGAGCAATTGATAGAAAAGCGCATAGTTATGAGATTATCTAGGCATGATCATGTATATAGGCATCACGTCCGTGACAAGTAGATCGAAACGATTCTGCATCTACTACTATTACTCCACACATCGACCGACTCCTGCCTGCATCTAGAGTATTAAGTTCATGAAGAACAGAGTAACACATTAAGAAAGATGACATGATGTAGAGGGATAAACTCATGCAATATGATATAAACCCCATCTTTTTATCCTCAATGGCAACAATACAATACGTGTCGCGGTCACTGGGAAAGGACACCGCAAAATTGAAGCCAAAGCTAAGCACTTCTCCTATTGCAAGAAAGATCAATCTAGTAGGCCAAACCAAACTGATAATTCGAAGAGACTTGAAAAGATAACTTAATCACACATAAAAGAATTCAGAGGAGATTAAAATAATTCTCATAGATAAACTTGATCATAAACCCACAATTCATCGAATCTCGACAAACACACCACAAAAAGAGTTACATTGAATAGATCTCCAAGAAGATCGAGGAGAACTTTGTATTGAGATTCAAAGAGAGAGAAGAAGCCATCTAGCTAATAACTATGGACCCTAAGGTCTGTGGTAAACTACTAACAACTCATAGGAGATGCCTTGGAGATGATGTAGAGGCCCTCCATGGTCGATCCCCATCCGGCGGAGCGCCAACGAAGGCTCCAAGATGGGATCTCGCGGATACAGAAGGTTGCGGCAGTGGAATTAGGTTTTTGTGGTCGCTTCTGATGGTTTCAGGGTACAGGAGTATATATAGGAGGAAGAAGTAGGTCGGTGGACGCTCGAGGGGCTCACGAGGGTGGGGGCGCACCCACCCCCGGGGGGCATGCTGGGCACCCTCGTGGCTGCCTCGTTTGTTGCTTGACGTCCACTCCAAGTCTCCAGGTTTGCATTTGTTCCAAAAAGATCGCTCCCGAAGGTTTCATCCCGTTTGGACTCCGTTTGATATTTCTTTTCTTCGAAACACTGAAATAGGCAAAAAACAGCAATTCGGGCTAGGCCTCCGGTTAGTAGGTTAGTCCCAAAAATGATATAAAAGTGTAAAGTAAAGCCCATAAACATCCAAAACGGGTAATATAATAGCATGGAACAATCAAAAATTATAGATACGTTGGAGACATATCATCCGTGCAGAGGGAGCCCTAGCGATTCACTTCGAGTATGATGGCGGTGCCACCTTGTTCTTCAAGGTCTTCAACGTGCAGGGCGAACGGCTGGAGTGCTGCCCCGAAGGAAGCATCCCGCGGAGTGCAGCAATGGGCGCCGGGCCTGCTTCTATCCCCTTTGGCACCTCCTCCAGCAGCAGTGACGACTCCTGGGAATCCAGTGACTCTCCTGAGCCCAGTGAGTCTCTGGAGTCAAGCAACGACATCTACATGCCGCCAAGCTCCCGCTGAAGTCGGAGCGCGGCAGCGGCTGCCGCCCGGCGTCGCCGATGATGCCCAATGCCTTAGTAGCTTCCTTCTTTCTTTTGCTTTTCCCGCAGGGAATGAAAATCAGCCCCGTGGGGTTTGTAAGGATCAGAATGTATTCAATATCAGTGTTGCTTTCTTTGATTTTGTGATGAACTCGCGTATCCCAGCTCGGCATGGTTCCTCCCTTTTCTTTTCCCTACACAACACGACGCTCTATGCCGACGGGACCCAGTCCCCAGGCAGGCTTCAGCCATCGCTAGTATGCCAGGTCGCAATGCCGTGGTCAAGTCTAGGAGGTGAGGGGCCCGAGGTCCAGTGAGAGCTCATGAGACTTGATGCTCATGAGGCCCCCCTTGTCGTACAAGCAGCCGCCTAGAGAATCGAAAAGGGGAGCAAAACTGTTGGAGTGGGACTGCGAGGCTGGGACGTGCAGGGAGCGAGGCTGATGCTGTATCAAATCGTGACTTATCTTTTGGTGTCCTGGTCCGTCAGGAAGATGGTGCCTGTCCTTGCGTCTATCACTACAAAAAAGACACATCCGTGACATTTTGGGCCGAACAAATTTTTTTTCTGTCATACATATGACCCTTCTATGACGATAATTGTGACAAAACCCGGTATCATCATAGATGTGGTGGGCTCCTACTTCTATGACAAAAAATCATGACAGAAAATGGGCTTTTCGTCCTGGGCAGGCCGGAGACGCAGCTGCATGACATTCTTTGGGCCATCCATGACGGAAAAAACCATGGTAGAAGCGAGGGGGAGGAAAATTTTGGGGAGTTGCCGGTTACGGTGGGAGGTCGGGGGCCAAGCGATGCGCGTTTCTCTCATACGTACGCGCGTGTGTGCGAGGCGTTGGGTCTAACTAAACCCGAGCGAGGCATTGGGCTCTAACTAAACCCGAGCGATTGCACTGCAGGCTACGTGTTACTGAACCCGAGCGATCGATCGATGGCTGTTAACTGAACCCGATGGAGCGATTCCTTCGCTACTGCTGCTAACTGAAGCCGGTCGATTG